>NC_133617.1:68485780-68510780 GCF_048593235.1 Sminthopsis crassicaudata | reverse complement strand
ACAGATGGCACTTTCCATCACAAGTCCATTGGAATTTACTTGAATCACTTCATTATTAAAAAGAGCCAAATCCATTGTGACCCCTTTTCTCTTGAGAAATTTTTACATGCCCTGAGCATATAGGTATATAAAATAGATATGATGTAAACCATGCCCCCTTTAATCTTTGGAGGGAGCCCTGATGTAAACTGTGTCCCCTTTTGGGGGGAAGGATCAGAAAAGAACCTTTGGGAGAAGGGTGCTCCTGACTCTCAAACCCTCTCAGCCTCTGGGAGGAGCACACCTTTCAGTCCATAAGGGTAATTCCCAGATAAATAATCTCATTCAGACGGAGATCTTGACCTGGGGCATAATCACCACCCTCTATTGAATTGAAAATTAGCTCTTAACCTCCTCAGCCTCTAACCTCATGCTAAACCTCAGAAGACTAATAAAAGACAATTCTGAACCCTGAATCTTTGCTAATGCCCTTCTGGACTTAGCCCACTGGGTCTCTCTCAATGCAAACCTTTGCAGAAGTCCTAACAGGATTTTGCTCACTGATGAAGATATTTTCTATTCAGTGTAAACCCATCTTTGCAATAGTCCTAATAGGATTTTGCCTACTAACAAAGCTGTCTTCTTAATGTACTGTTTTCTTAGCATGAATAAACCCATTCTTGCCACAAACCTCAAGCCTGTATTCATTGGGATTTGCAAATTATTTTGCAAAGCCTGCCACCGGCCAAGGGGATCCCATTGCTGTTAGGAGATCTCTCAAACCCTCAAGTTTTCACACCCCATCAGATTCACAAATCATTTACTCATAAAAATCATAATTTCTCAAACTCGACATTCAGTTATGAGACCCTATATTGGGTTGAGAACCACAGTTTAAGAAGTTGGACTATAAAGAAGTTAGCACCTGAATATGACCTTGAAGTAAAAAAGATATGCCAAGAGATGGAGATTTTTGAAAGAGTATGGATAAGGAAGATCACACTAAGTATAGGAACACCATGCACAATGGTACAAAGCAGGAAGAAAAACAGTAGAGAACAAAGTAGTCCAATTTCTGGACCAGTCTGAGAAAAGGTGTGAGATAAGATGGGAGGGCTGTGTATGCCTTGAATACCAATTCCTTCCTTCCTTCTTTGCTTCCTTCCTTGTAAGGGTCACAACCCTTCCTTTTAATTAATTTGACTTGTTTTAGGAAAGACAAAAAGGGAATTTATTTGTTTCTCATAATAAAGGGTGTGCACACTCTGACACACAAAGCATGGTTTGAGACTCATACACACAAGCAAGGGGCAGTCCCTTTTTATTCTTTAATGAGGGATCTCTTCCCCATCCCCTGGCTCCTTTCCCCAAAGACTGGGGTTTCTAAAGCCTAGTTTCTAAAAATGTGAGGTAAGAAAGACTGAGGCTATTAAATGCTTAACAAGGCAGGATGTTTCCTACTTAACCCAGTCCCAGCCACTAAAGAGCTTCCATTCCAAAAGAGGAAGATAACAGTGGAAAGCTAGGAACAAAGAGCAAAAGATTCTTTTGGAATCTCAGGCTGCCACTCCTGATCACACCTAGTTCCTGCCCCTAAGGAACTTGCATTCTTGCATTCTCCCTCCCTTCCTTCTTTTCTTCTTTCCTCCCTCCCTCCCTCTCTTCCTTCCTTCTTTCTTTCTTTCTTTTCTCCTTTCCTCTTTCACTCCCTCCTTTCCTCCTTCTTTCCTTTCTTCCTTCCCTCCCCCCCACTCCCTCCTTTCTTCCTTTCTCCTCTCCATGTAGAGTATCATACTCTTACTTACATATGCTCTTAAAAACTTGGTTTTTTTTTCCCTTTTGCACTTCTGAACCTTCCCAAGATTGAGTTTACTGGTTAGATTTTCTTAAGGACCAAGCCTTAAACTAAAACCAATCTGGTGCTAATTGGCCACAAATAGGTCCTAGCCAAGCACCATTTGGTCATTGTTTATTTGAGTCCTGATTGACTCATTTTGAATGTAAATAGCAGTCATTTCTGCTTTGGCCAGAAACCCTGAGAGTCTTTCCCTCCCTGATTCATTCATTCATTTATTTATTTAGATTTTTTTGAACTAGGTTAAAGAGAAGATTCTTTGCCTCAGTTGCTACCTAGCCTTAATCATTAAATGGGTGCTGCCTCAGTCAAATTGAGACCTGTTGAAGACCTTGGCTTACAAAGGCCAAGGCCTCCCACTGTATCCAGGGTCCAGTATCTTGATCTGGCCACTGGACCCAGATGGCTCTGGAGGGGAAAGTGAGGCAGGTGACCTTGCAGACTCTCCCTCACTTAAATCCTATTCACTTGCTTGTCATGTCATTCCCTCCCTGATGTTCTGGTCCTTTGAGAATGAAGAACAAACAACAATCAATAAGGCTTTAGGCAAAAGAAATAATGTAAAGTTACCGAACTGCTGAACTCTTCTCAGCACCTTTTTATACTGTTGAGCACCTCTCTTAGACACTTTCTCATAACTTGGTTTACAATGTTGGGGCTCAAGGGGGATCCCAAAAATGTTGGGGTTCCAGACCAACATTATGAAGTATCTCAAAAGTATTTGCAGGCTCAGACTCATCTCCAAGTCAGGGGGCAAAGTTTATTATGATTTTAATGCCAATTAAAGCAAACTAAGTTCCAAAGGAAATTAGCAAAGAATTGGGGGCAAAAAGATAAATTTATAGGAAAAAGCTAGAGAAACCAGATGCTTCATGTCACTGATATACTAATTTTATAACTTAGAGGTGGAGTTAGGAGTGGTCTGGCTCTGACTTTGTGTGAAAGTACAATATCGATTATTCTCTAGGCAGAGTTGGAGAAAGGAAGGGGAATTTTCTGGAGGTGTTTTTAGGCCTGAAATATCACTAGGTCAAGTAGCAGACAGCCAGTTTTGTTATGTGCCTGTATCAACTTTAAGTACTTCATTATTGTTGTTCATTAGTCTCAGAAGCTTTGTTATTACTGCTGGAGTACTGCTTCTCTAGTCTGAGTGACCTGCTCTACTAACAAATTCAGGCCTTTGTTGTCTGGTTACTAATTATTTCGACTATGGCCTGGAATATAATGAGCCTATTCAGTATGCAATTAGAGTTCTGTGTCCCCAACTCTCATCTGGGGTCATCTATCTCCCCATCCATTTGTGTCCCTTGTAATTAGAGTAATTCCTCACAAATAAAAATGTCTATCAGGAAAATCAGCAATAGAAATCCTAAAAGAAACAGACATATTTGATTAGACCACACTCACCTACTTATTTAGGATATAATGACCATATATTTTCAGGTAGAAAACTGCAAGATCATAAATACTTGAATTGTGCTCACAGCTTCTACTGAACACTTGCCCTGATTATAGAAATTTGCTTTAGAGGAAAAAGCAGGGATATGATTATAATATTATCAAAACTGGTCCTTCAGGTCTCTGCCTGAGAGCACATACATGATAGGATAAAGCATCCTTAGCTAATTGTATGCAATTATAGCCTTATCAACACACTCAGGATAATGAGGTAGGTTCTTATTCAAAGGAACATTCTAGGAAACTGAGTCAGAAGGATCTCACCTTAATCGAAGTCCAAGGTTGACCTCCCAACTCTTGCCCAGATACTAACCACCAACTGTAACACACTTCTAACCACCAACTGTAACACACTTTTTAGATACAATTTATTTTGTAATTACACATATCCCTATTCTCCAAATTTTCTTGCATTTCCTTCTTTGTTAAAGGGAGAAAACAAGGTTCAGAATGTAGGTAATAGCTAAAGACTTTGGACCACATTTCACAAAATTTATAACATATATCCATCTGGGGTGACAAAATGTTAAGGCACAGCTCATACAATTTTTACAAATTACCCAAGATGCAATTTAGAAGACAATATAGTCTAATTAGGAGTTACAAACATGAGATCTTTTTAGATAAGTTACCAGAAAACCTCATTTTTTTTAACTTAAAATCAAATGAAATACAGATTTAAATTTCCAGTAGCAATATTTCAATATTAATGCACACATATTCCTAAAATCTTATACCAGAATAAACAAGTTTACAATTTTAACACATACTAGTTAATAGTAATCTCATACAATTTAAGAATCAGAATTCCAATTTAAACATATAGTCCCCAAATTTAAGGTGGCAGAAAACTGCTGTTTAAAGTCCCTCTACAAGGATTTAAGAATTGGTGGATTTTAGGACCCTGGAGGAGAGGCTCTGAGAATTTGGACCCAGGTGTTCTGCTGCAGGTCAGTAGTTCAATGATTTGCCCACCCTCCATTCTAGAATGCCAGTGGGCCAAGTCAAAGATGTTGGGACACAAGCACAAACCCCAGGGACAGGCCAGCCAGGCACACCAGCATAGCAGGACAGATTCCCATAAGCCAAGCCTCTCCAAGGGAGAAAAGCCTGAAAAATTACAGAGATAGCATTTTTTGCCTTTTGCAGTCTTTTGTTTTTGTTTTTGTTTTTTTTCTGTGAGCCTCAGGGTTCAGGCCCTCAGAAGGCTTTTAGTCATGTAAATTAAACCTACTTAAAAATACAATAGACTAATTCAAGCAACTTAAAATTTATTCTCAAAAACCCCAGAATCTGCTAAAATGTTTTAGCAGTTCTATTTCTGCAGACCCAAATTGGCCAGTTCTGGGTCCATAAAAATGTCAGTTTGTTTTTTTTTTTTTCTTTTCTTTCTTTTTTTTTTTTAAGTGGCAGTTAAAAACACTCCATTTCAGAACTTAGTCCTTCTTCTTTCTAGTTAAAAGCTATTTTGCATAAATCCAATTAAGAACAAAACAAGTGTTTTTAAATCCCCAATAGACAAAGTTTTTCCGTAATTAGGCTGAAACACAGAAGACAAAACACAGGCTCACACACACACAAATACAAACTGCTTTTCTAAATCAATCTAATGAGGGAAAGGAAAGGGGGAACCCCATTTCTCGGCGCATAATCCCATGAGGCGCAGTGTCCCCTATAAAATGAATTTACAGGCCCAAAAAACCTAGATTAATAAATAAAAAGGTTTATTGTAAGAATTTGGAAGTAAAGCTCAGTTAGAAAGATGCCAGGGCTGTTAAGCAGGCAGGAACCCTTACATGGCCGGAAGGATACCATGTGTTGGCTGGGAGGGCTCCTGCAATGAGGGTGTTCCGGCTCACCTCTTTTATGCCCAAAAGATGATGGGCAGTACCCCTAAGTTCTTGGCGAGCTTTTCAGTTACCTCAGATCAGGTGGGCTGGGGGAAGCTGAGCTGAGGGTGGGGGCTGGGCCCGGATATTCAAAGGGTGCCTTTGACCAGGATTTGTGAATCAAGGTCAGTCATGGTTTGGGCAATTAGAAAGGAATCTTAAAGGGACCCCAACCCTCATCAAATCTAGCTCTGGAGTTGAAGTCTTAGGAGCCTTCCATATCCAATCCTTGGGGAAGGGGAGGTTTGGATTGTTTCCCCCACTGAGCCAGGCATCTGCCCAAACAAAACAACAGTATTTAATCCTTATACATTGTTACTTCATACCAATTCTTCCTAAAGGGTTTCCCAAAACACTAGATAGGTTTTTAGAGCCAACTACCTTAGATTGTTCCTTTTCAAGGTTCACAGTGTCTTATTCTCTTTATAGAGGACTCACTCAATTTTACCAAAGGAAAATGGAAGAACCCTTATGGATTTGAACAGTTTAGAGTTTTCAAAGGGAAATAGGAGCCTTAAATTCTCCTAATCCCAATCCCAATCACCAAGGCAGCTCACCAATTCTTGGCAAAGGGAAAGTCCTCTTACAGACTTGAACTCTCCAAAGAGTGCTTGCCCAAGGATTCGGTTTGGGAGAGACCATTCACTGATGTAATATAGTTTCTAGAGGAGACAGCAATGATCTTGAAATCCCCTGACCTTGGGGAGCTCCTAGTCTAACAATCTGTCTGCCAATAATTGTAGAGGAATACAATGATATTTCTTCCCTTGGATTTTAGGGAAGATGTATTAGTAATCCTAAAACCCTCTGAGCTAAAAGTGCTATTGTTCTGACAATCTCTCTGTCCATGATTTCAAAATCTTATGGCTTTAAAATAGTCCTACAAACATTATAGATTGTCAAATAAATAATCTGTTGGTCAGCAATAACCCAAATTCTTGAAACAATAGTGAATAAACCATAAAATTAGTACATAAGTAACACGAAGCTCTGATCAACTTTGTACTATAAATCTATCTCCTTTCTCTTGGGTTCTTTGCTAAATTCTTTTGGAACTTAGCTTGCTCCAATTGGCATTAACAATTACAATAAAATTTTGCTCCTTAACTAGGAGATGAATTCAAGCCTGGAAATTCTTTTGAGAAACCTCACAACACCACTCTATGATCCCAAACTCTTGGGGTCCCCCTTTTCCCTACCTCAAAATCATGAACAAAGAATATACCAGAAGGAGCCCCTAAACTGTGTGAGACAGTTACCCTTACCCAAATTAAAATCAGAGACTCTCAAAGTAAAAAGAAAAAAGGATTTATTATGATCTTTCAAGAAAGGGCATCTACTAACAGACAAGGTGTCAGTAGAGGTGTGCAAAGCATAAACTGCAAAATACAAGACCCTAAAAGACTCTATAGATTGTAAACACAGAAAAGCTCCCTCTGACCTTTTCTTCTATTATCTAGGGGAGTCCAGGTTTACATTCTAAATGAAGAAATCTATCCCAGAAACAAAAGAATACCAATAAATAACTAACTCTTAATTCAAATTTCCCCAGAGAACTACTATAAAAGTAGATATTCTTGGATGGGAGAATTCTGTTACCTAAATTCCCAAAGTTATTATCTCTTTTAAAAGTATTTCAGTGCTAATTAAGGTAGGGGGAGGAGGGAAAATCGGAGGAAAAATGTTCATCCAAGACAATGGAACACCTATAGCTTTTTAGCTACACAACTTGTTATTACAAAGTCTCAGGTCATAGTTAAGGTCATAGTTCCAGGTCACAATTTTTGAGAAGTCTTCCCTCAGTTTATCCCATTCACTGTCTCTTCTTTCCTGTTTCAATCTATTCACCAGATAGCTTTGTTATAGTGGCAGTTCATTTGTATACAAATCTTTGTGGCCATTTAGAGTTTTTTGGGCAAGCATACAGAAGTGGTTTGCTATTTCCTTCTCCAGATCATTTTACAGATGAAAAAACGGAAACAAATAAGATTAATTGGATTAATTGCCTTGACCAGAATCATACAGCTAGTAAATGTCTGAGGCCAGATCTACAGTCAGGAAAAGAAGTCTAGCCTAGGAACACCTGCTGTGGTAATGACAGTGTTGGTAACAGTAATTGCTGCAGCAGCAGCTGTAGGTATAGTACTAGCAGCAGCTGCAGCAGCTACAGCAGCTGCAGCAGCTCTAGGTGTAGTAGTAGTAGTAGTAGTAGTAGTAGTAGTAGTAGTAGTAGTAGTAGTAGTAGTAGTAGTAGTAGTAGTAGTAGTAGTAGTAGTAGTAGTGGTAGTGGTGGTGGTAGTAGTAATGGTAGTGGTAGTTGCAGTGGTAGTCGTAGTGATGTTGGGAAGGAACCCCAAAAGATTAGGGGTCATAGACTGGTGTTGTGAGGTGTCGCAAAAGAATTTGCAGGCTTGAACCCATCTCCAAGTCAAGGGGCAAAGTTTATTGTAAATGTAACACCAATTGCAGCAGACTAAGTTGCAAAAAAATTTAGCAAAGGACCCAAGAGAAAAGAGATAAATTTATGTGACAAAGTTGTTCAGAGCTTCATGTTACTCATTTGCTAATTTTATGGCTTACAGGTGGTTTGAGGGATGGTCTATTCACTATTGTCTCAGGAACTTGGTTATCACTGACCAAAGGATTATCTATCTGACAGTCAGTAATGTTTGCTAGATGTTTTTAAAACCATTGACAGACAGATTGTAAGAACAATAGTATTCTTAGGTCAGAGGGCTTCAGGATCACTAATATATGTTCCTTAAAATCTAAGGGAGGAAATATTATTATATTCCTAGGCCAGAGGACTTTATAATCATTGATGGACAGATTGCCAGAACAATAGCACTCCAAGGTTGGGGGGGATGGGGAGGGCCAGCATCAGGATCACAGAATCCAAAGCCAGAAGACTTTAGAATCACTGACAAGATTGTTAGAACAGAAGCACTCCAAGATTAGGGGGACTTCCCTACTACTGTCACCCCTAGAAGCTATACTCCTTCAGTAACAGTAGCAGCAGCAGCAGTAGCAGTAGTCATAGTAATCATAGTAATAATAATAGTAATGATGGTAGTGTAAGGGATAGAAAATCCTATCCAAAAATGACTACTCAGAGATCACTCATAGAAAAGCAGAATTATTTATTAGAATCTCGAGAAGAGGACCCCATCCTGGTCTGTGAGCCAGATTCACAGAAAGAGAGAGCCACTCCCTTGAAGATGCTCACGACTTTTATACATTTCAGACAAAGAACCTCCAAAATCCCACCCTCCATAGGTTGTGATTGGTCATATTTGGTCAGTGGAATGCAGCTGGCAATGTGATTTATAGCTTCTTTGGCCAAGTATAGGTTAATCCCTATATGGGCAAAGGAATGCAGCTTAGGCCTTCACGTGACTGGGGCCTATAGACCTGATTTTACGTTAGCTAGCAGTCTCTGATCAATATGTGCTTAATCTGTAAGTTCTTCACCATACCTTACTCCACACAGTAGTGATGATAACTACATAGCTAGAAAATTGACAACTAATTAGATAGTGTAACAAGGGACAGAAAGCCAGAAATAACACAAAAGTTTCAAACTACATTAACTTGGAAGGAGATGATATTAATAATTATTGAATCAGGTATCATCACCATCATCAACTGATGTAGTTAGTCAACATGCAATAGTTTCAACAGAAATGAGGACATTTCAGGGAAAGGCAGTTTTGGGGAGAAGGGAGTCACATCATTTTTGTACTGGCAAACCAGCTTCCCAAGACCTATGTGGATCAGTTTAAAAAGGGATTGAGAACATTTCCATAAATTAGAAGATACATATGGATATATGTATTTAATGGATATGTATTTAATTTTAATTTTTTTTTTTTGGCTGAGGCAATTGGGGTTAAGTGTCACACAGCTAGGAAGTGTTAAATGCTTTAGACCACAATTGAACTCAGATCCTCCTGACTTCAGGGCTGGTGCTGTATCCACTGCACCACCTAGCAGCTTCTTTCTATCATTAATTGTTAAAAGTATTTTCCTTGCTAACTATTGCTTTCCCAACTCTATTTTATATTTACCATTCCTGGTTGCTATTATACCCCTTCATTTTGTTTGAAATCTCTTTTCCTAAATAAACCCACCTTTTGCCAAAAAGAATGGCCGTTGTAAATTCTTCACATGATCAAAATCCAACATTCAGTGCCCGATGCTAACCCTGAACATATCATTTGGCTTCCTAACACATATCACAATGAGATCAGGAAAACTCCAATTCAAAGATTCCTTCTCCCCTTTTCCCACAGAATATTTGCTTGAGGAATTATATCCCATTCATGCTAAAAATCTATCTAATATTTTTCTTTCCATTCCCAAATCCCAGCCTGTATATGGAGAGGGAAACTAACGCAAACTCTGTGTGTGTGTGTGTGTGTGTGTGTGTGTGTGTATGGAGAGACTCATATGGAGAGATAGAAATAGAAACAGAGAGAAAGACAGAGAAAAGCACAGACTCATTTCCCACTTATCTTCTTTTTCATCTTAATAGATTGTGTTTAAGCAAAATCTTTTTTATATTTATACAATCAAAAGCAATTCTCTAATAGATAAGTGATCAAAAATATTAAAAAAGTTTCTCTTTTTTCATTTATTGTTTTGTTTTTCTGGTTATGCATGAATATTCTTTTTTAATACACTTTTTTAATGAATCACATTGGTAGAGAAAAATCAGAACAAAAGGGGAAAAACCATGAGAGGGAAAAAAAGTGAACATAGCATGTGTTGATTTACATTTAATCTCCATTGTTCTCTTTCTGATGCAAGTGGTGTTTTCTATTTAGAATTTATTGGAATTGCTTTGAATCACTGAACCATGAGAAGGACCAAGTCTTTCATAGTTGATCATCACAGTCTTGCTGTTCCTGTGTACAATGTATTCCTGGTTCTGCTTGTTTCGCTCAGCATCAGTTCATGTAAATCTTTCCAGGTCTTTCTAAAATCAGTTTGTTCATCATTTTTTATAGAACAATAGTATTCCATTACTTTCATATACCATCACTTATTCATCTATTCCAATTGACGAGCATCTACTCATTTTCTATCACAAAAAGAGGTGCTACAAACATTTTTGTACATATGGATCCCTTTTCTATCTTTATGATTTCCTTGGGATACAGATCCAGTAGTGACATTGCTGGGTCAAAGAGTATGATAGCCCTTTGGGCACAATTCTAAATTGCTCTCCAAAATGGTTGGTTCACTTCACAACTCCACCAATAATGCATTAATGTCCCAGTTTTCCCATATCCCCTCCAACATTTATCATTATTTTTTTCCTATCATCTTGGCCAATATGAGAGATGTGAGGTGTTACCTCAAGAGTTGAACAAATTTCTCAAGAATTGTAAACCATTAACAATTATTAAAAAGAATGTTCTAAATTACTAATAATAAGAGAAAAATAAACCAAAACAGTCCTGATGTTTTGCCTCATATGCAACAAAATGGGAAAAATGGTGAAAGATGGGAATAATCAATATTGGAGGGGCTATTGGAAGACAGGCACATTAATAAATTGTTGGTAAAGCTGTGAAGTGGTACAACCACTTTGGAAATCAATTTGGAACTATGCAAATAAAGTGATTAATGTGCTTATACCCTTTGACCCAGAGTTTCCACAATTAGGTTTATTTTTCAAGGAGGTCATTAATAAGGAAGTCAGCATTTTATACATTTGTTATTATTTTAACAAATTAATACATATTTTCAAATTTTAACATTTTTAACTACTAATACAGTAAATACTAATAGAGGCAGCTCAATAGTACAGTGGATAGAATGCCTTAGTTTCTAAGTCAGAGTCACTTCCTAACTTCAAATTTAGCCTCAGACACTAGCTGTGTGACCCTGGCAAATCACTTAACCCTATTTGCTTCAATTTCCTCATCTGTAAAATGAGATAAGGAAATGGCTATCTTTGCCAATAAAATCCTAATTGGGAAGAGTTGGACGGGACTAAAACGCTGGGCAACAAATATTAAGAGATGTAACCCATATCCAAAAAAATCTTTGAGGGATCCTCAATAATTTTTAAGGGTGCAAAAGGGTTCAGAGACCAAAAATTTTGAGAACTGTTTAACTAGATCCTGGCTAGACTTTAATCCAACCTGTGTTCAGCTGGTTCCTGACACTCAAGAGAAAAAGACTACAAATAGTTAAGAATGGAAAAGGCTACTCAGCATTGTTCAGAGAGCCATCTGGTGGCCAAATGATGTATTTATTTTTCCCTTTCCTCCCACCTTTTTTTTTTTTTTTTTTTTTTTTTTTTTAATTATTTAAAGAATTTGCTGTTCACATGACAGCCTGGTGCTCTCTGTAATACAGAAATCAGAGGAAAATAAATTCACTAATTGGTACATTTCTAACACTAGCACTCTACTACACCCTATCATAAAATATTAACTTTGAAGTCAATATAGCATTCATTTAAAAAAAAAATCCAGCAAGAAATGTAAGATGTAGATCTGGAGCCCAAGGAGAGAAATATGATTGGGAATTATCTGTACAAAGGTGATTATTAAAGGAAAAGAATAGAAGGAGAACATCATGGGTGGTGAGCATAAAACCTTTGAGGACATTTAGATGTAAAGGACTAGAGGGCAGGTGTCCTGTTGGGAAATGGCTAACCAAATTATGGAATATATATGTAATGGAATATCACTGACCCACAAAAAATGATGAAATGGACAATTTCAGAGGAATTGAGGAGAGTTTCACGAACGTGATGTGATAGGACTCTTTGGTCCTTTGATCTTTGTGGGGGATCTGGGTCAGAAAATCTTCTGGATTTGGACCACCACCCACCACCCACCCTTAATTCACCTGGAGATTACTCTTCAGGCCACCACCCTCCACCCTTAATTCTTCTAGAAGTTACTCTCTAGACTACCACCTTCTACTCTTAATTCATCTGGAGATCTATCTAATGGGATGAACCAAGGCTGGACATTAGCAGGGCCAGAAGTCCGGAAGCATCAGAAAATGAGGGATGCAGTGTCCCGGGGAAAGTTAGGCCTGGGACACCCACGTGTATCACAGACACATTCTCAAGCACACAGCACACATCTTCCTATGCACACAATGCTCAGACACACTTCCAAAACCAAACACACACAGGGAGATTATGTCGGGGACCCTGGATTCGACCCCCTATTCTGCCTCTGTGTAACCTTGGCAATGAGCTGTCCCTTTCTAGCCCTCAGTCTTCCCGTCTGTAAAATAGAACTAGCTATGTAGGAATTCTGTTCTGGTTAATCCCTAACCAGTTTCCAACCTGACTGATTGAAAGGAATAAAAATGAGGTAAAAAGGGGGAAGGCGGGAGAAATGGGGCACATCGCTTGCCATTGGCCGTAGCTGGCGGCTCCCACCCAATCAGCAGCCTCTCACCCCGCCCCTTACTGGCTCTGGAGTGCGGCGCGCTGAAGCTAACTGGCCGGTGCAAGTGCGGTGACATCCCGGTAGCCCGCTAGGTTCTAGCTGCGGTCCACACCTGAGGACTGGACCAGGCCAGGGCCAATCTCAGGGTGAGCAGCCAGATACAAATCACGATCGTTGAAACATATTCTGGAAACTGAATGGAATCTGGGGTTGGGTGTATACTAAGGGCACACCCTGAGCCTCCGGCCCTTGCCCAGGCCGGACATAGCCCTCCCAACTTTGGGCATCGCCTGGGCCCAAGCTCTAGCCTCAGGACCAACCCAGCCCCCAACGCCCAGCTTCAAATCCAGCCTTCTCCTGGGCTCCACACCTCCAAATCCAGACCCTTCCCGGCTTCTGGGTCTAACCCATCCCGTGACCTGGAAAGTGCACTGCTCTGAAACCAGGGAATCCAGATTTGAATCCCATCTATTTACTGCCTGTGTGACCATGGGCAAGCCACTTCTCAATGGCCCTTAGTTTCCTCTTCCTGTGAAGAGGCTGGAATCATCCTTCTAGTTTATAACCCCATGGCCTTCTGGCCCTTACCTCCAGACATTACCCCAACCCAACTATTAGCTTCTAGGTCCATCCCTCCAGATCTGACTCAGTCCTAGACAACAAAGTTACTCCTTGAGTCCTTCCAGCTGTGAACTTTTGTCTTCAAGCCCAATCTCCAAAAGCCCAGGGAAGGATGATCCCCAGGAACCTTCCCTCCCTGATCATCCTCTTTTCTTTTTCTCCCTAGACTTGACCAAATCTTTTGGCCTGGAGTTATAGGTCCTTGATAAAAGTGCCTTCACCATCTCTCCTCCCCTCCCTCCATAGAAACTCAACAGTTCATCCCTCCCCATCTATCCTCTTGATGTTCTGTGGTTCTTCCTCAGTGTCACCTCCAATGTCCCCTTCCTCTTCAGCTTTCCCTGCCTCACTTTCTGCATAATATCTCTACCTTCAGTATTTCCCAGGGCTTTGTACTCCCCTACACATTATCCCCACATGGGTGACTCAAGGCTGAACCAGCCTTCACTCTCTCCCTCAGTTCTGGCTCCACCCAACTGGACCCAAAATCCTCCCTCCTCTGTTTTCTGCCTGTTCCTGCCTGCTGGAACATCTAAACTTGACTGGTGTCCAGGGCAGTTGATCTAGACCCTTCACTCTTCCAGCCTCCACCAAAGAGAATAGGGTAAGGAGGGGTGTTATATTAGCATTCTCACACTTCACCCAACCCACAAGAAGGCCATTGGGTAACCCATCTCCCTATTCTGGAAGCCAAGCAGGTGCCCCTTTTAAATTGGTTTTAGGTAGGACCTCAGATTCCTTTCACTGTCTTCATGAACAAGCCAGAGTTCAAGCCAGACGGCCAGGTTTTAGCCAAGCAAGAATCTGGCCATCGAGTCTGGCGTGATGACAGACACACAGACCAGGTGACTGCTCAAAAGGACAGTTCATATGCCCATGGCTACAATAAGAAATTACTCTTGGTGGACCTGATGTGCATACTTCTGGGTAAGTCCATTGGGTTACAACTGAAGGCTTAAGTTCGAGGTCAGGGTCACAGGAATAGGTCAAGGATAGCAGGGGTCCTTCTTTTGGAAGAGAGGCTAGAATGTAGCATAAGCAGCTTTCTACAAAGTTCCTCAGGCCTAGGGAGCTCAGGAATGAGTTCAATTTCCCTTGTTCCTCCTCTGCTTCTGCACCCTCAAAAGGCTGCATGTAGCACCTGGAACACTCGTAGACCTGTGTGTAGGTGAAGGGTAGCCAACAGGTCTGGAGGGTGAGTGAACAGGAGGAGTAATCTGTAAACTGGCTCACTTCCACCTCAGGCTCTACTCCAGCTCTTATTTGTTGTAGCATGGCAGAACACTAGATTGGGAGTCAGAGAAGCTGGGTTTTTATATCTGCCCCACCATTTATTTAATAGATGCATGGTCTTAGGGAAATCATATTGCTCCCTCTAGACCTCAGTTTCTCAAGTGAGTGGATTGGACTAAATGATTTTTAAGGGCTTTATGGTTCCAAATCCTGTGGTCTCATTAATGACTCCTTGTTCCAATTCTTTCCCCCACTCCCACTGGTCAGGCATGTCACCTTGTTTGGGAGGTGCAGAGCAATTCCCTGCCCATAGCCCCACATCTAAGGATTCCATCAGAGGGAAGAAACTGGGACGAGTCACCTTAGTGTACAATTCAAGTTTTCCAGCCATGTGCAGCTCCTGACACAAATATTTTTGAGCTGGTGACCCTCTGTATTATAAACAAGGAATGCTAGAACAGCCCAAGACCCCCTTCTTCCATGTCATACCTGTCTCAAGACACACCTTGACACAATTACAATAACACTCACTTCCACAAAAAAATCAGGGGCTCACACCCCTGCTTGGGGTCACAATCCCAGACTTTCTCCCAGCACCAGGAGGGAAACACAGAACAGACTACCCTCCCATCCCACCTTCAGAAGGCAGAAACACAGCCAGAATAGTGACCACATTATCAGCCCTCATCATGTCTAGTCAGGGTCTGGGCCACTGAGACATCCTCCCCTAAGGCTTTCCCTCATCCCATGTCATAACAAGAACTTGGGAACTATCTTTTCAGGAAAGTTGGGTTTCCTCCATGCCCCTCCCTACCCTGAACATGTGCAGCTCTAGACCTTCATCTTGTGTGATAATTTAGGAAATCACTGGAAATATTGTTCTATTCCTAGTCTTCATTCCCTTCTTCCTGTGTGAGGCAAATATCGTAGATCCCATCCATGTTGGCTTCTACTGCGATGACAATAGCATCAAATACCCACTAAAAGTTCAGACCATTGACAAAACTGTCCTCGCCTGCACCGGCCTTTTCATCTCCATCACCTCTGTAAGTGGGGAAGGGAGAAAGAGCAGTTCTTAACCAATGTCCTTCCTTTCTCTGGGCCTTGGTTTTGTCATCTGCAAAATGTTGGGGTTAATAAACCTTATTGCTAAGGTGTCTTCCAAATAAACTAGTCTCATACCCTAAAGTCTTTTCTAGCTCTGATATTCTATGCATATCTATGCATCCCATCCCAACAAATGAAATATACAGCATCAATTCTTTCCTCAAAGCGTTATCACACTAATGAATCTAAAGTCAAAATCTGACCTCCAATCCTTGCTAGTTCTGTCATTTAAGGCAAGCCATTTACCCTAATCTGTTTCCTCATTTGTAAAGTGGGGGAAATAATAGTATTTTCCATTTCTATATTAATTTAAGATAGAACTCTCTCAACCCCAAGAGGCACATTATAGTAGTATTGAGCCTTTAAGGGATTAAATGAGATAATGACAGAATAAGCTTTGAAAGTACTTTATAAAATCAGCATTTATTACTCTTTCTTTGGGTAGCAGAAGTCCCAACTTTCTGGGCTCAAAAGTCAGAAAGACCTGAATTTGAATTCTGCCTCGGACACTTATTAGCTATGTAATACCAGGGGAATTTTCCTATGCTTCAGTTTTCTCGGAGAATAATATTACCACCTCCCAAAGTTGTGAAGATCAACTAAAATACGTAAAACTCTTTGCAAATCTTAAAACGCTGTAAAAATGCTTGTTATTATTCAGAAAATTTACCTTTTTTCTGGCAACATGAGAGATCCTACTTTTTTTTTTTTTTTTTTTTTCCCCAATGACTAGCAGAAGCTTGTCATTTTCTTGGTCAATATGAAAAGTTCTGTATTTTCCCACACATCAAAAATCCTACCTTGGAGAAGGGTCTTGTAGAGGGAATCTGGCGTTTACCCCCACCTAGATAGAGAAAGATGGCAGGTTTGTGCCCATCCTCCACATGGAACAAGAGAGCCATCATACACATAATTAATGGCCTGATTTTGACTCCTCCCATTCCCAACTTTGATTTCAATGGATCCAAACAGGGTTTCCAAGATAGACTCTTACAAAACTGTCAGAAGCTTAGGAAGGATAATGGGTCTCCTGGGACAAAGTGGGTAATGGATTCAAATGCTGCCACAGATCATCCTGGGAGAGCTACAGTGGTTACAATTTCAGGAGCTGACCTCACCAATGCTATTGAGCAGCACTTACATGACCATGCTCTATAGGGAGCTGAGTGCCTTCTTCTTTGGAGTTACTGTGAATCAATCTTTCACCAGTATTGTCAAGATTTTCACAGGCCGCCTCCGTCCCAACTTCCTGGATGTGTGCCAACCAACCTACCTGCAATGCAGCACTGGCTATATCACTAACTATAGCTGCACTGGGAACCCAACTGAAGTATCCAAGGCTAGGTAAGGGGAGCTGCCAGCTGGCTTGGGAAAGAGTGGAGGGGAGGGAGTCTGTAGGAAATTGTCATTCAATTGGTTATAATGGGAAAGGCACTAGGCTGGGAGTCATGAGACCTGGATTCAAGTCCCAGAGTCTCAGTCCTTAGCCTTGAGCCTTCTAGATTGGACATTCAATGTTCTGTGTTCTAAGGACTCTCCTCACTCAAATGTTTCTTGATTTAGTAGATGGCTTCTTGCTCTGATCATAGGTATTCTACTGTTCTGTGATTTCTTTGGGAGGGAGGTTTGGGGTTGCCCATAGCAAAGATTGCTGTAGAAAGTCTTATATTCCAGCATCCTTTAGGACCTGCATTTCATTAGCTGCCCCACTTGCCTACCACTGCAGGAAATCCTTCTTTTCTGGTGATGCTGCCTTCTCTATGTACTGTGTGATCTATCTGATGGTGAGTATCTGTGAAAGGAAGAATGGGAGGAGGCCGTGGGTCTGCACAGAATCCAAAGATGACTCTATTGTGCTCCCAGAGAGAGGCTTCGGAGCTGAGCACAGCATGGCACAACCCAAACAGAACTGGCTTTTGTCACCCAGGCAGCCTTTGTCAGGGAAGACAAGCAGCCATGCCTGGTCATGTGAGGGTAGTGGGACAGGCAAAAAGACGAATCCAGCCCTCTACAAGGGCTGGGCCTCTATTGTCGCTCTATCTCCAGCTCTACCTGCAGGCTCGTTTGATTTGGAAGGGGTCCAAATGGCTCCGGCTCATGCTTCAAACCATCCTTCTGCCCTTGCCTTTGGTGGTGGGCTACTTTAGAATTCAAGATTATTGGCATCATCCTTCAGATGTATTCACTGGCTTTTTACAGGGACTGATCACAGCCCTCTGGGTGGTAGGTTCTACCCTTAGGGAAATGGGAACACTAGGGAGCCCCAGATAGTTGTATTAGGATCCTACTATAGAAAAAAGGATGACCTGACTGGGACTTGGAACCTTGATATGTGACCTTGAGCAAATTGCTTCCCCTCTGTGATATGAAGATTGTGGGGTTGGTGATAAATGGTAAAGCGTTCTGAAGTCATGTGGATACCAGAGATCAGGAAAGAAGGCCAGGACTATCCTCTGGGAGGGATCTGGGACCCCAAATGCCAGAGGTAAGCCTGGGATAGAGAACACACTCCTTTGGTATACCCTCCCACAGGTCTTCGTTATCTCGGATATATTTTCTTCTGAAAAGTGCTTGTCTTCAGGCTCTTCCTCCTGCTCTGAAAACCAGGATTCAAGTGAACAGACTAGTTGCTAATCTTGGGGTCCCTCAACCCCAGTTGTCCACCAGCCACGGGAAGCTTGATGTTCTCCCACCAGGATCACAAAATAGATCCTATTGCTCCCCCTCTTCTTTCCTACCTCCCCAAGCACTTTCAGTATTGTTTGAAGACCATGGATCAACAAATTCAAACTCTACTCTTTCACAAAAGTCCTCAACACAACCTGAAGATACCAAGTGACTGGAAGGAATAAGGCATAAGGAAATCCTATCTTCACCTTCGTGAGCAATACTCAGCTATCAGACTATAAAAGGAACTACTTGTTGTAAAAGAGTATGGGAAGCAGTAGCCTTCTTCAGGCCATTTTAACAGGAAGTTGGCCCTTCCCTGGGGGGCTTAAAACAAGAAATCCCACCTCAGATGGGCTCTCTTTTCATGCCCTCTGTCCATGATGAGGAGGGATGTGTCCAAGAACTTAAGGACTACGGTTTAGGAAGCACCCTCCCTCTCAGTCCTTATCCTTGAGACTTCCCAGAGTCCTGCAACAATGTAACGTGAACATTGTTTTACAATAAATGGTTCACTTGGTGGTTGAGGGTGAGATACTTCTGAGGGACCGTCTGGATACAGATATTGAATGAGGGCGGGGGACGGTGAATCTCCACATTTTCTGCCCAAGTAAAAAGTACAGGCTGGGAATAAGGAAACCTGCGTTTTCAACCTAGCGCTCCCAGTAACTCACTGTGTGATATTAGCTAAGTCTCTTCCCCTTTCTGGGTCTCTGATTCTCTATCAGTAAAAAGTAAAATGATGATTTTTAATGACCCTTTCCGCCCTAAGGACACAGTGGGGCTGGGTAGAAGACTGTTCTTAGCGCCTCTCCTAGCACAGCCTGTCCAGAAGCACAGCAAATTCCCTTACCCCAGGGATCTAGGAAGCCTCCTAAAGACCGGGCTGGGGCCGGGGGGGGGGGGGGGGGGGGAACCACAGCATTCAAGCCCGGCTTGGGGAGAAAACCAATAAGGCTGGAGCCTTGGAGTACAAGGGATTTGCAGTCTCTGCGGGGGTGGGGAGGGGGAACCGTATAGAGAGACGGGGAGAAGGTAGATTCTTGGCATGGGTGGCACTCCAAGTTGCCTGGAAGCAACCACATGTCGCATATATATTGGCTTATTGTAGCACGTAGTCCCGAGACAGACTGTGGGGCTCCTTTCGTCATGTGCAGGGCCCATCCCCCTCATCCCCATCTCTACTACCACCACCCGCCAGGGGAGCAGCAGAACAAAGGGAGGGCCCAGCCAGCCTAGGTGGGGAGAGGTCAACATTAACTCCTCCCCAAGCGGAGTCAGGGCCTCCAACCCGGGAGACAGAACGCTTGGGGCCCGGGCCTCCGCCTCCCACTCCATCCGGGAGCCTTTACCCCAAACCTATCTCCGAGGCTCTGGCTCCCCAAACTCATACAACCTGAAGCTCAGACCCTTCCGACCCAACTACGCGTCGCTCGTAACCAGGAGTGAGCGGAGAGCAAAGCTCTAAGGTACCTTTCCGCTGAAACCTTCACCTTCCCCGCTTTTTCTCCTCACCCCCATTTACGCCCCACCTCCAGCCACGCCCACCACCTTTCCGCTGGGTCTCCGGTCCCAGAGGCTCGGGAAAGGAGAGCGAGGGCCAGGTGGGTATGGATCTAGCAGAACGGAAGGGAAAGCCCGGGGGAAGGGGGGGGGGAGGGGCCGGCGTGCAGGTCAGGTTCAGAGTTCGCGTCCCGGCCAGTCCCAGAGTTGGGCTGACTTAGCTCGCGAGGAGGAGAGAAAAGGGGTCGGACTGGGAATGGTCACTCCTTCTTCCGCAAAGGAGAGGCAGTCGCAGTGCGCAGGGAGACGCCCCCCCACGGACCCACGGAGAATCGCATGTGGCCACAGCCACGGCCCCCATCCCAGAGGTTGCAGGTGCAGCGAGATAAAACGCGCACGCGCCCAGAGAGAATTTTATCTGGGCGGAACCGTGGGAGGGCAGTGAGCCGGATCAGCAGGGAGGGAGGGGGCGGGGGTGAGAGTGACGTGATGGTGACGCTAAGCTGCGCGAGGGGACATATAAGGGGCGGCAGGGCTGGAGAGACTCACTCGGCGCGCGCCTACCCCTCCCCAGGAGTGCGAGGACTGGAGCGCGCGCGCGCCCCCCCGCGGCCACCATGCGCGAGATCGTGCACCTGCAGGCGGGCCAGTGCGGCAACCAGATCGGAGCTAAGGTGGGGGCAGCTTTCTCTCCCTTCCAGGAGGCGCGTGCGCAGAGCAGGGTGCTTGGGGAGGGCCTGGGGCCCCAAGGTGGGGTGAGGGGTATACGGGATAGAGAGAGGTGCAGAGCTCTCCGTCCCCCTTCCCCCTATCCAGAAAGTCCTATAGGCAGTATTGTTCTCTCCCACTCCTCCCCGTGGGGGAGATCTGGAGTCCTAATAAAGCAGGGGGAGGGTGAAGCCTAGAGTGTCACTTGGGGCAGAGAAGTAAATGGGCTGGGGGAGCCGGTGAGGTGGGGGAGGGGACGTGGAAGACTGTGCCCCTGCAGCGGTGGCCGCGGCGTTCTGGGGAGGGGAGGGGCTCGGGCTGCACAGCTGGCTCTTGCTGGCTCTAGCGGACCCTGCAGATATAAATAGACCCGCCCTTGTTCTCTGCGCCAACATCCTCTCCCACCCTAGCACACACACATGCCCCGTTGTTGGGTCCCGGCGACAGGCCAGCCCTGCCCCGAGAACCCCCGGGCGGAGAGGGTGCAGCCCTCCCTTTCTCCTTTCTCCGTCTATTCTGCCCGTCCATGTCTCCTGGGCGCTTCCCGGGCCTGCCCCTCCCATGGATTGTCAGTCTTGTCAGTCCCTGGATGCTTTCTGTCGCTCACCATCCCTGATGTCACTGATTCCCCTCCTTTCTCTCCTCACCTTGTGTATAACGGAGACTGAGGCCCTTGTTATATGCTGGGAGTGTTGTGTGGATGGGAGATGGGGGGAGAGAAGATCCTTCTTCCCTGTAGAGAGGCCCTGACCCCACCCTCTTCATGATTTTTCTTGCCCTAGTTCTGGGAAGTGATCAGTGATGAGCATGGCATTGACCCGACGGGCACTTACCATGGCGATAGTGACCTCCAGCTGGAAAGGATCAATGTTTACTACAATGAGGCCACAGGTGAGCCAGTCTTCCAGGAGCTTATGATTGGTGTCCCCATTGGGGTGGTCTGCTCACCTGGTGCCTGATGGGAGCTGGGGTAGGAGGTAGAAAATGGAAACAAAGCAAATGTATTCTACCCCAGCTCTGACAGATTTCTCTCCTTAGGAGGGAAATATGTGCCCCGTGCAGTACTGGTGGACCTGGAACCCGGGACCATGGACTCAGTCCGTTCTGGCCCCTTTGGGCAAATCTTCAGGCCAGACAACTTTGTCTTTGGTGAGTGATGGAGAGACAGATGCATGATTATTATTATTGTGCTTATAGAGACCAAAAATACCCACACGCCTCTTCCAAAAAGTTGGGGGCGGCTGCAAGAATAGCCTTTTCTTTTTTCTTTTTTTTGGCTGAGGCAATTAGGGCTAAGTGACTTGCCCAGGGTCACACAGCTGGGAAGTATTAAGTGTCTGAGACCAGATTTGAACTCCTGACTTCAGGGCTGGTGTTCTGTCCACTGGGCCCCCTAGCTGCCCCTGGAATAGCCTTTTCTTTTTAAGGTACTGGGTTTCCAGGCTGTCCCCCTTTTCTCTCTCCCCTCTATCTTGTACTGCTTCATTCTTAGCAGAAGTAAAACCAACTCGGGAACTCTGTCCAAATAGTACAACACAGGAGTCCTACTTCTCAACTGCCCCTTCATTTCACAATTGCTTAAGGGGTTGCTATCCAAAAAATGTGGGCTGCTTGCTTTAGGGTCCCAACCCCTCCTCCTTCTGTGACTAAGGACCTCCCTTGTTCATTCCAGGCCAGTCTGGGGCTGGGAACAACTGGGCCAAAGGTCATTACACAGAGGGTGCCGAGTTAGTGGACTCAGTCCTGGATGTAGTTCGGAAGGAGGCGGAGAGCTGTGACTGTCTGCAGGGCTTCCAGCTGACCCATTCACTGGGTGGGGGCACAGGCTCAGGCATGGGCACCCTGCTGATCAGCAAGATCCGTGAGGAGTACCCAGATCGCATCATGAACACATTCAGCGTGGTACCCTCACCTAAGGTGTCAGACACTGTGGTGGAACCTTACAATGCAACCCTCTCGGTCCACCAGCTAGTGGAGAACACAGATGAGACCTACTGCATTGATAATGAGGCCCTCTACGATATCTGTTTCCGTACCCTCAAGCTCACTACACCCACCTATGGGGACCTCAACCATCTGGTGTCTGCCACGATGAGTGGAGTCACCACCTGTCTCCGTTTCCCAGGCCAGCTCAATGCTGACCTGCGAAAGCTTGCGGTCAACATGGTCCCTTTTCCCCGTCTCCATTTCTTCATGCCCGGCTTTGCCCCACTCACCAGCCGAGGGAGCCAGCAGTACAGAGCGCTGACGGTCCCCGAGCTCACTCAGCAGATGTTTGATGCCAAGAATATGATGGCAGCCTGCGACCCCCGCCATGGGCGCTACCTCACGGTGGCTGCCGTCTTCCGTGGCCGCATGTCAATGAAGGAGGTCGATGAGCAGATGCTGAATGTGCAGAACAAAAACAGTAGCTACTTTGTGGAGTGGATCCCCAACAACGTCAAGACAGCAGTGTGTGACATCCCACCCCGTGGTCTCAAGATGGCAGCCACCTTCATTGGCAATAGCACCGCCATCCAGGAGCTCTTCAAGCGTATCTCCGAGCAGTTCACGGCCATGTTCCGCCGGAAGGCCTTCCTTCACTGGTACACAGGTGAGGGCATGGATGAGATGGAGTTCACTGAAGCTGAGAGCAATATGAACGACCTGGTCTCTGAGTACCAGCAGTACCAAGATGCCACGGCAGAAGAGGGAGAATTTGAGGAAGAAGCTGAGGAGGAAGAAGTGGCCTAGAATACACAGACCCCTATTACCCTTCCCAGTTCCGACCCTTTATCATCCTCACTCTTGCTTGATACTCCTCCCCCTGGATTCGGCCATGACCCTGTGCTCCCTCAATTTCTCTGCTTTTCACGTGACTTCATGTTGTCCTCTGACCCCACCAAACCTTTATCCCTCTAAATCCCTTTTATTGTCTCCCTAATTGATCTGCAGGCCACCCACATCCAGCTTCTCTGATCCCACCCAATCCTTTATGACCCCAATGTCCCTGATACTCTCCCCCCGCATTTTTCTCCAATTCTCCCTCAGCTTCTCTACCCCTCCCAACCTTGGCCGTCCTAGGCTTTCTTTGAAACTACTCTTGGAAGGGGGGGCATGAAAGAGAGGGTTTTAGACCTAGAAGAAATTTTAGAGATTACAAGCCCTTCTTCATAAAAAGGGGTCTTGAGTCATACTCATCGAGTGAATGAATGATGGAGTTGTGACCTAAATCCTGGTCCCTGAGTGTATCCCTTCTCCCAAATAAATTCTTCCCCTCCAATTAATTCCATCCTATGCTTTGTTGGGCACGTTTTCATTTTTCCAAATGAGCATGCACTAATATATCCACCTTAGCCTAGTGTTGTAATTTGGATGGGGCTGGCAGGGAGGGGGTGTGACTCAGTGAATGTCCCTAAACATTTACACAATAAAATCATGATAACACACTTGTGTGGAGAATTCTTACTTTGGAGGTATGTGGGCTTCGGAGGAGGAAAATTGGTGTAGGGGAAGTGGATTATAGGCCCTTTGGATAAGGAAGTATCTTTTTCTCCCGTTGTCCAGGGAAGTCTGTGCGTGTCCCCCAATCCATATCTGGGACCTGGCACTTGTGCCCAGCCAGCAGCTGGGCTAGAGAGCATGACCTGCCGCACCCTGCTCAAAATAGCCCGAGGCCATGAGTCTGGTCACCTGACACCAATCCCCATCATGCTCCCTTAGGAGGGAGGCAGAGCTGAAAAGGGCAGAAGCCTAGAGAAGGGCTGACTATAAAACACAGAAGGACCCCAGGTTTGTGGGAGCAGCAATAGCATAGATTCTCATAGCCCCTGGCTTCATACTCTTTAGTTGCCTGTCTTTAGAGCTAAGTTCCAGTTATTGAATTAGCTGTCATTGGTTTCACTGTTGGAAGGAATCTAGTCCAATTCTACATTGTACTGAGATGAAGAGACTTGCTTATGATTACACAGGTAGTCGGCAAGAGAACCAAGATTCACAGGTCTTCTACCTCTTAATACCTCTGAGAGCACTTTTAAAAAATAAAATCCTTCTTTAACAGTATAAATATTGAAAATTCACTGAAACAGATACATTGGGTCCCTGACAAATGGTATTATTTGTGATTCAGGGCAGTGGAAGAGCATTTTTGCAAATCCACAAAATTATGTTTGTTTTCCTTACCCATTCCTAAAGCTAATGGTTTTGAGAGAAAAGAGAAATCATAGGTTTTGCAACTGGAAGGGACTTCATAAAGGTCAACTACTCTACCAACTTGTACCTTGGTTTCCCCACTGGCTAATGTTTTACATTGCCATACCAGAGAGTCAAACTGGTATGTGAGCAAGTGACTTTAAACAATCTGCTTTGAAAACAAGAGCAAACTTAGATGCATGTATACATGTGAGCACATGTATCTGCATTCACATATATATGTACACATACATATATATGTGCATACTTTAGGAGACTCCTGATCAAATTGAATATGGATGTTTGAGGGATTTTCCATCTCTCTGAAGCAAGAATTTTCTTTTTTCTAGAATTAATTCCAATTTTATTAACATAGAGGTCAATCT